>NC_136063.1:542347250-542382250 GCF_964261635.1 Lissotriton helveticus | reverse complement strand
GCTGGGTGGGTGGAAATTTGTTGATCCATGCAGATTCCAGAACTTTCCACCACAGAAATGTGAGGAAAATGTGTTTTTTTTGTCAAATTCTTAGCTTTGCAAGGGATTCTGGGTAACAAAACCTGGTGGTAGGCACTCAAGTCACCCCATCCTGAATTTCCCTGGGTGTCTAGTTTTCAAAAATGTATAGGTTTGCTAGGTTTCCCTAGGTTCTGGCAGAGCTAGGGCTCAAAAACAAAAGGTAGTCTCTTTGTCCAAAAATGGCAAGATTTTACTGGGAAATTGAGGTGCGACCACGTTGCGTTTTGCGCTGTTTCATGTCGCAGCCTCTATGCCTACCCACGCAAGTGAGGTACCATTTTTTTGGGGAGACCTGGGGGAACGCTGGGTGCGTGGAAATGTGATGATCCACGCAGATTCCAGAACTTTCCACCACAGAAATGTGAGGAAAATGTGTTTTTTTGGTCAAATTCTTAGATTTGCAAGGGATTCTGGGTAACAAAACCTGGTGGTAGGCACTCTAGTCACCCCATCCTGAATTCCCCTGGGAGTCTACTTTTTAAAAATGTATAGGTTTGCTAGGTTTCCCTAGGTGCTGGCAGAGCTAGGGCTCAAAAACAAATGGTAGTCTCTTTGTCCAAAAAGGGCAAGATTTCACTGGGAAATTAAGGTGCGACCACGTTGCGTTTTGCGCTGTTTCATGTCGCAGCCACTATGCCTACCCACGCAAGTGAGGTACCATTTTTTTTGGGAGACCTGCGGGAACGCTGGGTGGGTGGAAATTTGTTGATCCACGCAGATTCCAGAACTTTCCACCACAGAAATGTGAGGAAAATGTGTTTTTTTTGTCAAATTCTTAGATTTGCAAGGGATTCTGGGTAACAAAACCTGGTGGTAGGCAGTCGAGTCACCCCATCCTGAATTCCCCTGGGTGTCTAGTTTTCAAAAATGTATAGGTTTGCTAGGTTTCCCTAGGTGCTGGCAGAGCTAAGGCTCAAAAACAAAAGGTAGTCTCTTTGTCCAAAAATGGCAAGATTTCACTGGGAAATTGAGTTTTTGGATCTGGGTTCGTCGGGTTCTTGGAGAAACTACAAGTCCTATATATCCCCACAACCAGGAAGGTCTAACAAATGTAATTGTACATTGCTTTCCAAGAGCTGTCGAAATTACAAGAAGTTATAGGTGAAAACGTTGAGACAAAAGGCTGTTTTTTTCAACAAATTTTCAATAATTCCAATATTTAACTGTTAGTTTATATAAAGAAACCTTCATGGATTTAGACAAATGACCCCTTTGTGAATTCAGAATTTTGTCTACTTTTCACAAATGTATAGATTTCCAGGATCCCTTATTGCTTTCATACTCATTTCTACCATTAACTGGAAGGTGATGAAAAGCTCTAAAAATAGCAAAAATAGGCTATGTCCCAGAAAAATGCCAAACCTGTGTGAAAAATGTTGGTTCTCTGACAAAAGACTGTCATTCCCTAAAAGCTGAGAAAATGGAAATTTCAGCCCCACAAACCCTTTTTTGATACCATTTGCAGGGAAAAACCCAGAGGCTTTCATTTGCAGCCCGTTTTTCCCATTTTTCTGAAAAAAAAAAACATGTCACTATATTTTGGTTAATTTCTGGGACCCCTCTAAGGGAATCCACAAACCCTGGGTACCTTTAGAATCCACATGATGTTGGAAGAAAAGGACGCAAAATTGGCGTGGATACCTTATGTGGTCAAAACGTTACAGGGGCCTAAGCATGCACTACCCCAAATCGCCCAAAAAAGGCTTAGCACAGGAGGGGAAAAGGCCTAGCAGCGAAGGGGTTAAAAACTGCACCTTGAGAGCAACTGGATCTCAGGTGATAAAGCGATTTGTGACGCAAGGTTTTTATAGATATTTAATGTCATCATTCATGCGCTTTGTTCGATAACGAGTCCTTTTTCACAATGAAGGAGAATATTTTTTAGGCCTTCCAGACCATCTTCTTGAATACCTGATGACTGGTAGGGGTGTCCCAAAGGTATGAAAGCCCTGTGACTTCCAGTGGTTCCTGTAGCTAGGCCTTTAACGGCGACAAATCGCGATCCTGAAACTCCTTTTATAGCAAGTGGTTCTGTGTCCTTGGCTCTGTTTTTATGATCTTGTTCCAGCATATTAATTATGCCCAACGCCTGGCTAATGAATAGTTCAGCAACTCGAATTCCAGATTAATCTGAGCCAGTGAGTTGAGACACCGGAGTGAGAGGATGATTCTACCATTATAATGTTCAAGACTCCCGCATCGTGACTTCTTAGTCATTCAATCCCTTATGAGATCATCTGTAGGACCTGTGCTCGTGCTACTTTGAGTAGGGGCATCAGAGAAGGCCTGGCCAGTTATTTCTTTAGGTTCTTAAGAGTTACAGCCAGCGTCAACCCGTTCCTCTGTATTGCCTTCTTCTTGACTGCAAAGGAGCTGTTATTATCAATGATGACCATTAGGTATTTATACTCATTCGTACTTTCTATCCAAGTGTCTCCCCAGAACCATGAGTGTTTGTATTTTCCTATTGGTATATACCATGGTCTTGGTTTTGCTAATGTTGATAGTCAGACAGTTGACCAGAGAATAGGCCTTCGTAGTGTTTAGCAACTGCTGCAGCCCCAAGCGAGTGCGGCTGTGCAGAACCACACCATCAACATATAGGAAACTGGATATTGCCATTCCCCCTAATTTTGGAGCATGGGAATTGTAGGATTGCCGTTGCTCCATCAGATCCGTCAGAAAGAAACTGAAAGTGTCTGTGCCAGAACGCATACCTGTTTGAGACCATGGGCAGTGGGAATTTAGCTGGAGAGATGCGTTTCTGCTCCTGGCTTGACCCACACCCATATGTCCTTATGGAGCATGATTAGAATGTTCAGCAGGATTTGAAGTATTTTCCCGCTTGCTAAATTATGCCACAACCTTTCTCAGTCAACATTACCAAAGGTCGTTTTGAAATCAATGGAACAGAAAAATAATGGTGCTTGTTGCCTCAGGCAGCATCCATTAGGAGAGTGATTGCCAATATGTTAGTTGTTATGCCTGAAGTTTTTTAAAATCCTGTCTGAATGAATGGGATGATGGTTTAAGAGAAGGGGTGTGTCTGGCCATACAAGTGACTGCCCAGGAGGAGAAACACAGTGCATTCATGGTGCATGGTACAATCAGAGAAAGTGAGCGACTATGAGGGAATGAACCCAGGAGTGACCCATGCGTTGACTGGTCTGACGGTCTCCCTGAACCATTCTTGTCACGAACTGCACCAAGCCTTCTAAAATTGCAAATCATGTATGGCTGGTTGTGTGCCATGGCCCTGAAAGACTGGTGCTGCAGACAGGGCAGAAAGGGAGAGATGTGGTGCAGGGGCCAGAGCGTCTGAGTCTGGAGCACGGGGCTCACAGTTCGATATCCGGCAGCAGCTCAGCTCAGCACCCTGTGACTCTTGGCAATAGCTCACTTAATCTTCCTGACTGCCTCCAGTGCCTTGAGACCCCAAGGGGTGATTAGTTCACGCTTTACAAATACCGGATATATACATACAGACATAGACATTAGATTTTGGAAAGTACCTGCCTAGGTGGGAGTACTGAACCTGTGAAACACATCCACATGTTGATGAGCACCTGGAGTCCACTCCTGCCATCCCTGCACTCTATTTGCACCTGGCCTAAGGAGGCCACTGCTGCCAAAGATGATGTCACCCAGTAAGCCATCATACTGGCATCTGCCAGCTATCAAGTTCTAAGAGTAGCCTCTGCCTCTATCATTCGAGAGCCACAGGAGCACGGTCACTCCATGGTCTGTCCTGGACCATCCACCATGCAATGGCAAGATTTCAGGTATTCTTAAAGAGATGAAAGCAAAGTGAGCTGTTACATGTATCTCCACTTTGCTGTGACCTAAGTGAACTGTACCTGTCCCTAATCACAGTTTTGTGCCAGGTTACCCATCAGGGATTATAGACACTAGGGAACTCTTTACAGCGCGGCTGGGGCTGTGGAGTCCCATGCTGTTCTCCGGCTAGGGAAACATTCCTTGCCTTACTTGAGCGGAGCGGAGACATAGCTCTGAACGGAACTGCCCGAGTGACTTGAACCGGGGCCTGGCGTTATCTGTCACCTGGTACGCGGAAAAGAGGAAGAATGGTTGTTTCCCTATGAAGCGGGCCCGAGAGTACAAGGTGAGACCGCGCAGAGCCCATCACCCTCCCCCTACCTCCCAGTGTCGGAGCCCAACGGGGTGGGTGCAAGGGACTGGACACCAGAGTGTGGTGAGGAGACGCCTGTACATCGGGAGGCTTGGAAACTGCCCAGGCCCTGAGAAATTGACTTGTGGCCCCTAGCTTTAAGGACAGCGAGGCAGCCTCGGGCGGGTTAGTTAGCAAGGTGGCCAATGAATGACTTTACAATGGCGGCCATGCGAGCCTCGAAAGCTCTCCCCTGATGCAGGTACCAGTGGTACTGGTGGAGACTGTAGGGGCAGCCAGAGGCAAATTGAGCAGCACACCCTGGGTTACTGAGGTGTCTGGGGGCATTGTAGGAGGGATTTTAATACACTCGGGTGCCTGACCTCGACATGACCACCACACCGAAGGCCTGAGACAGCCTGGCTCTTATCTACAATTCTTGAGTCCCATGAAGGCCATTCAGCTACACAAGCAGAGAACACCCTTGACTTTGTGACCTACACGAAGCAGAGGGAAACTAGCGCCACCACAGGGACAGCCCAGAGGGAGGAAGAGTTCTGGAAGAAGGGGGTCCCAGCCTATAGTGTCCAACTAGGCTGGCTTATCAGCAAAAGGAGGGAAGGTCGGTGCAAACCTCTTCAATGCTAGTGATGGAAGGTCTCTCCCCCTAAAGGCCGGTTACCCCCCGAAGTTGTGGGGACTTCTCCACAAGATGAATCTAAGGCAATGCCCATGCCACGCAGAGGTCACAAGTGCGACAGGCTCCTGGAGTTGACACCGATCAGACCTTGCGCATAACCTCCCTCCCCCATCTGGCTCACCCACCAGCACAGGAAAGAGTTCAAGAGGTGGTGCTCAGACGAAGACCAAAGAATCAAGGCAGCATTAATATCAGCCTCTGTGTAGAAGATCACTCCAACCTTTGGCATCCATGGGCTCGTGAATCGGCTGCCATACTGACTAATCAGCAACATGGCCGACAGGAGAGGTGCTCCGGGTGGGAACTCCCTGGCTGGGATTTCCTTTTAGGCTCTAATCCCCTGGAATCTACCCCCTCCTTGATCCTTTTTACACACCTGGGTTTCTATGGACTGCGGTCCTTCGATTCTCCAATTCCCGCAATTGAATTAGTAACCAACCTCAGCAATTTCTGAGAAATCAGTGAATATTCTTCCAACCGCGGAAACCTAACAATATGGCCGATGCCCGGTGGAGCCACCGAGGTAGCTATAAAGGAGATTGACTGTGGATCTCTACCTGAGCCATCACCTATCCAGCCAGACATTGGGCAGACTTTCTTTCATCTCCCCGCTGTGTCTCCTTCCTCCCCCGCCTTCTGACGAATCAGCTAACTTGTTTGACTTCCACTTTGTCTTTTTCGTTCCCCTGAATTACTTTCCCCTTTTTTGGTCTTTCCTGACCCGAACTTCATTCCCACCCCATGTTACTTTTACCCTCTATCTTCTATACCCTATAGGATGTGTGTTTATGTTTAAGCTATGCTCTAGTAACTCGTGTTAATGTGTAAAACTGTACCTTTCATATGTTATACTAGGCTCCTGTAACTGACGTAATTTTGTAACTCCCTAATCCTCATGTAAAGCGTTCTGATACCTCCGGGTCTAGCCAACGCTATATAAAACTCTGCAAATAAATAAATTAAAAAACTCCATTAGCACAAGGAGGGTCATGAAAGGTGTATCATTTCATGGAGGATTGCAAGAAGAATTATAATGCTATGCCTGAATCTCCTGTTTGAACTGTTTAGTGTTATGTGATTGTGGGAAAGCCGATCATTAGTTGAAGTGGACAGTTGTCCTCTTCAAGTAATAATTGCACTCTTCCTCACTATGTCCAGTTAGGTCTCAATAATTCGTAACCGAGCTAAATCCTTGATAATGTTTGCGCAGAGCAGGTAGGCTTACCTTAGGAGAAGTGTTTAAAGCATTTATTAGTACCAAAACAGTTAGAAAGTAGAAAACACAACACAATAAAAATCGCACTCCAAAGTATAAAAGTTGCCAAGAACAAATAGACACCACAATGACACTTATCTGCTGTAGGGAACAGGAGATATGAATTTTCAAAGTTGTAGATAATTCTATAGCGAAGAAGCACGAAGCAAATGCTGGTAGCTGGTTGGATTAGACCTGGTCAAAGTCAAAAGTTAAGGCCAACCGCGATGGAGTGTCGGTCTGATACAGGGATCAGGTACATCCGGCAAGAAAGTTTACATTTTGATCCAGTCATTTTACTGGAGAAAAGTCCTCATCGACGAGGTCATTAGCCAATCAGGGTGCCATCTGTATCCAAAGAGGGCTTCATTGATGGTGACTGGCTGATGTGCAGGACCTTGGTGGGAGGCAGTTGATGGTGGAAAAAGTCAGAGTGGGAGAGTTTTGAAGTCAGGGCCCAGGAAGGCTCTGTCATCAGCAGGTTGCTGCTTTGTGTTGGCCTCAATGAAATCCTCTATGTATGGACTTAAACACTTTTCTGGAAGTTAAGTTCTGGTCAGCTGGGCAAACCAACAAGTTGAGTCTGACTGGCAGTTCGGCATCAGTGGCTGCAGCTTAGAGGCGATCTGGTGGTAACCTCAGTCTTGCAAATTTGAAGTGGGAGAGAGTACACTTAAACACAGCCAAGGGCACAGCACCTTTTGGGAACAACTTAGGGGTTAAGACTAAATATCCCAGAAGCCACCATCAGGGTCCAGGGCAAATCCAGTTGGAACTGGTCAGCTGGACTTAGCATAGATTTGGGCATTGTTCTACTTGGCATCTTTGGCATGGTTTCCCCTGACTTTTTGACTCTACTTCCTGTATTTTTGATGCTGTACTGGATTTCATTTTTGCTGGCTAGGAAGCTTTGGGCACTTTGCCACTGCTGATCAGTGTCAAAGTGCATTTGCTCCCTGTGTAAATTGTTATTACAATTGGTTCACCCTGATTGGCATATTTGATTTACTGGTAAGCCCCTAGTAAAGTGCACTGAGTGTGCCAGACCCTGTAAATCAAATGCTACTAGTGGGCCAGCAGCACTGATTGTACCACCCACATGAGTAGCCCTGAAAATGTATCTCAGACCTGACACTGCAGTGTCTGTTTGCAGTTGTAAACTGGCATGTCGACCTGGCAAGTGAACCCACTTGCCAGGCCCTAACCTTCCCTTTTCTTACACATAAGGCACCCCTATGGTAGTCCCAAGGTACCCCCGTGGGCAGGGTTTGTGAAAGCTAGGGCATGCACTGGTGTGTCTGACATGTCCTGATAGTGTATTACCTCCAATTTAGTTTTTCACTATTGAAAGGCTATCTGCCCTATAGAATAGAATGAGAGCTACTTTGTAACATCTCACAAGTATTATTTCCCATTGGGACAAGGTGGAGAAATACATTTTGGGCTCTCTGAACTCAGAATTTAGTAACACATTGTTTAGTAAAGATGGTTTTTAAATTGTGTGTTTGAAAATGCCACTTTTAGAAAGTAGTTATTTTCTGGTTTAACCATTCTGTGTGCCTTTGCCTGTTTGTGGATTGACTGTCTGGTTTTTCGGAGATAGGGGCTTGGGATGTGCATTCACTGTAGACAACCACTGGGGGGTTGAGGTGTACCTGGCCCTTCCTGGATGACTCAGAACGAAGATAAATGGGGTTTGGCTGCATTTACAGTAGTGGGAGGAAATTTCCTTGC
Source organism: Lissotriton helveticus (assembly GCF_964261635.1). Taxonomy (NCBI): domain Eukaryota; kingdom Metazoa; phylum Chordata; class Amphibia; order Caudata; family Salamandridae; genus Lissotriton; species Lissotriton helveticus. The sequence continues at coordinate 542,374,351 of NC_136063.1, read as the reverse complement.
ACCTGAATAAGGCCTGTCTCCTTGCACAATTCTGTCTCCACCCCCTGGGGTCCTACTGCACCAGTGAGCACAGAACTGGTTTGGACTGGGCTCAGAGAACCTTGCACAAAGAGAACATAGATCAAAAGGGATATAAGTAGTAGACATTAAGCCCCAGAACTTTAGACCACTTCTGGACTCAAGAGGAACCTTTTCCAAGGAGAAGAGTTGGAGAGCTGTGAGGAAGAGTACTGCCCTTTTGCCGTGTGCTACGTAGGGTTGGCCTGCTGTTGCTGTTTTCTGCAAAGGAAAGGACAAAGACTGTAACTTTGCAGTTAACCTACTTGAAGAAGAATCGCCAAGGGCCAGTGTGTGCTTGCCTCCTGTTCTGAAGTCTCACGGACAGAAAGACTTCACCCCCAGCTCGCCTGAACTCTATTGCTGAGAGTTCTGACCTGCCAGGAAGGGCCTATTCCAGTTTTTGGGCCACTGGAGGTTGTTCCTGCTGACGGGAGCTGGAAGAAACCTAGGAGAAGTAAGAAAACCTGTTTTTGACGCTGTCAGCAATGCCGCTGTGATGCCGAAACCTGCACCGAGGCAAGGGGCACTGCTCTTAAAGTGCACGAAGCACAGCCCAGCCTGCACCTCAACTCTGACTCCCTTCAACACCTGCCGACACCTGCAGTTATCAGTATTTCCTGATGCTAGCTCTTGCACCGACTCCATCATCACCAGTGCCCTTATCCTGTATCTGCAAACTTGCTGACTTCACTTCGTGACCGGAATTGATGCCTCATCGCCAATGCAACCGCCTTCTCCTGTACTGGACTTAACACGTCGCCGCCTTGCGGACACGGCACCTTGCCTCCCCCATGGCAGTCAGGGAGCCAGCCTCAACCTCGGCACCGACACCTCATCTCCACAATGCCATGCATTGTCATAGACTTTCTCTCAAATGTACTGTTTGTTTGGGGATCCATGTAACTCAGTGTCCAACGCCATGCTCCTCGCGGTCGCCGCTGTACTTTGGATTTATTCTGTCACTGTGTCACAATATCCCCAGGTGGACCTATTTGTTTTCTACAAGCTTTATTTTTGTAATAACTGTTCTAAAGTCATATTCTTAATACATATATGTTGGATTTTTGTCATTTTGGTCTTGTTGAGTTTAGATAAAAATACTTTATTTTTCTAAACTGATGTGGTATCAATTTGTAGTGTTACCACTGTATTACTGTGTGCTTTGAGTACAAATACTTGACACATTTCCTTTCGGATAGGTCTGCCTGCTCATGCCAAGCTACCCAGGAGGTGAGCAGGGGTTATCTAAAGTGTGTATCCCCCTTACCCTGACTAGAAGCAAGGGTCCCTATTTGGACAAAGGTACCTTCCTCTACCAACTAGAGACCCCATTTCTAACAAGCATGTTTCAGCTTTTGTGATTCTAGAGCTGAACAGGAGGCTAGCCAACTAGCCCCTAAAGTTCACTCTTCTGTTATGGGTACAAGTGGGGATGAGGGCCAGACCTTGAGATTTCTCTCCACAGGTTCAACAACAGTGGTGTTCTGAAGAGGGTAAAGAGGGTATGCCCAGTTCTGGCCTGTGGATACGGGGACACTCCTGGACACTCTCTAACCATTTTTATATACGTTCCCAGGGGTGTCCCTACCCACTTGTGCAGCACTTTCTGTGTATTTTGTTGTAGACTGTCCCACATTCCCCCTCTCTACCTAAAACAATTTGGCAGAATCTTTTTTCCTTTGTGCAGAGGTCTAGACACACCTGTGAGATGTGTCTAGGAAAATGAGAAAACACCCCTTGCAAACAAATTCTAAACTAGCCCTCCCCCACTGGGATTGGTTCCCTGTGACTATTTGAACAATGGGAGGGATAGGCCTAGGAATACGATACATTTACCTGTGACAGGGGATGCTCTGTTGAGGTTTATGCAGTTGGTGGGCACATATCCCCAGACCAATCTGTCAGGTGGAGGTCACACTTACTCCTGACCAAGGCCCTTTTGTTCCCTTTCCTGGGAGCCATTCACATCTACTTGCCTGGTGCCAACAGCCTGCCAGGTGATAGTTGGGGATTAACTCTGAAAAGGCTACAAGAGGCTTTAGGCAGGAAAATGCCATCTTTTAAAAATTGCATTTTCGAAATAGTCATTTAAAAATCTGACTTGACCATAACTATTAATTGGAGTCCTTGAATCATGGTTCTAGCTATTCTCAAACTGAAGTTATGAATTATAAGGTACTATAATGCAATCCGGTGCTTTTCTATGGGAGAATCTGTCTTGCCCCGGGGAAAACCGACTTGAGTAGTTTTCACTGAAAAGACATGTAAAACATAAGTACACATGCCCTACTTTTTTTTAATACAATGCACCCTGCCCTATTGCCATTTAGGGCATACCTTAGGGGTGATCTATAGGTAATGAAAAGGAAAGTTTGGCCTGGCAAAAGGTTTATTTTGACAGGTTGAACTTGCAGGCCTGGAGACATGTTTTGCATTGTTTCTTTTGATTGGGCACAATAGGTACTGCCGTCCCCTAGACGATGTTTAACTTACAGGCCCAGTGTTCACTGGATCCCATATACTAGGGACTTATACCAATTAGGATGTTTAACCAATTCAACATATTTTTAGGAGTCAGAGCACATGCACTGGGACCTAGTTAGCAGAGTTCCAGTGTACAGAGTCCACAAATCAACAACATAATTTCAAAAAGAGAGACATTTTCTTGCAGTTATTAGGTGTGATTCAGTTACTTTATGTAAACTCAAAAGATAAGCACTGGGCTGGACAGTACATCATTGGGTCTGTTGGTTTCCTGTTGAGTTCTGAAGCCTTTGACCGCTCACCCTCAATGCACTGGGAGTCAAGAGCGAAAAAGATGTACTTGGCAAAGTTGCCAAAGTAGGACAGGCCACAGGACTCTAGAGATAAATGACCTCTATCACCAATGCTGGGGGCCTAGTAGCCCCTGTCCGCCCCGTGCCCAAACATTGTCTTTCCCACAGCTACAGAATATCAGAATGTAATGTACTTTTATGATAATATTTCTATTGCTGTGTACGTTGCTTAGTTCATCTGAATATGTGTGGCCTTTTCAATGTTTGAACTCTCTTGTCAAAGTTTATTAGCGTCCTCTTGTTCCGTTTTATTCTTGTAAAAAATCAAACCGGCGTTTGCAAACCTTTCCCATCTTTAAGGGATTACAAGCTAATTCGTCGTTTTTAAATAGCAGACCGATTAGTTTGGTCTGCTAATATGTACTACATGTCAAAGCACGCGGACAGCTGGGTATATGTTAAAAATACCGAAGAAACACATAAGCGTCTTATTTTCTAATAATTGCTTCTTTACATCATTTAACAAGCGTCTGAAAATAGGATTTTAGAAAAAGAAAATATGACAACTAATGTCTCACTTCTCACGCCCCAAAATGAAAGCAATCAATTTAAATTATTTGATCACTGTGTACTTTTAATGAAAAATCATGTTTTAACTTTCCAGCATAACAAACTGGATATGTTTACCACGCACTTGGCAGATTTGCTCAAATGAACCCCATGCTTCAGCCTACGTGTTGACGAATTCGTGCTGTGGATTTGAAGGTGTAAGCTTACTACCGTTTGATGCCTGGAGAGGAATGATTGGTGCACATATTGCTTTACTAGATCTCCCAGCTTTTCCGGAGCCTGAAATCATCCCACTACAACGACGCTGGACCCAGTCCTCCATTCTGCATGCGTTGGAATGTTCCTGCCTGCAAACCTACGAATTTAAATCTATTTCTTAACGTTTCAGAATGTAGGATAAAGAGGCGATTTGTTTTCAGAGTGGCTGGTGCAACAACAGACTATAGCGTGGTAAAAGAAACATTTAGACTGTCTTCCTCCGGTAGTAGCCCATTCCAACTATAATACAGAGCTGTCCCCTTCTTATAGTCGGCCTCACAGAAGTAGCCATACCATTTGACAACCTCCATCTTTATTTCTAAACGCGAGTGTGCTGCCATCTGAAATCCACTCAAATCTCTTTTCTCCTACTTATTTGCTCTGTACTAAAATACCAGCTGTAAGTACTTGAATCTAGAAGGTTCCCATTCGTTTTGTAGCACAGATAATCCCAAGAGTCAAGGCCCTCTACATTAATCAGGTCCCCCACTTGTCTATATTTACATTCCTTATCGATTGACTCAACCCATTCTACAGGCTCTCTGGGTCCCTGGCGAATCCCAAAGAAGTGCTTTAACATTATAATATGGGATCCAAGTTTGAGTCTAACCTGGGTCCACAGCCTAGCTGCAGCCTCTAACACCTTGAGCATGATTAGAAAAAAAACATATGGGCGATTCAAATTTATAAAGAAAGCCGTCCCCGCACTTTATGGTCCTGATCATAGATCAAAACAACTGCCTCTGTCTGTCTATCCCACACCCAAAGCAGCTTCCTAAAGGTTTTAATCTAGAAGGCCAAACAATGGAGTTGTATATCCGAGAGCTGCCAGCCTCCCTTTTTAAATGTGTTCCTCGGCTTCTTCCAGGCTAGCCTTATCCCCATGAGAGGCCCAAATGAAACTATGTATAATCCCCCGGAAAACTTCGGAATGGCAACTGTATGAAAACTTAAAGGAATATTATTACATTAAAAAGTAATTTTTGGGAGAATGCACATTAAATTAATCCTCTAAAATATAGTGCGCGGTAGATTTTGCCATCTTTAAACAGCATTTTAATTTTATGTGACACTCTAGTGAGATTTTACCCCGTTTAGGGCCATATGTAGGTGGCCAAATACCGGTCGGTAACGGCCGATTTCGGCCGTTACCGACTGGTATTTGTAGTTTCAGATGTAGGGTGCCAAATAATTACCGATTCTGTAAATTTACCGAATCTGTAATTTACCGAATCGGTAAATGTACAGAATCGGTAATATGGGATGTAAGTGGCATTGAAAACAGTAACACAGGCCCTTAGGAAATCGTTATTTACCATGAAATACTATTGCATGGTAAATAACGAATTCCTGTGTACATGCACATCTGTGCATGTACACCTGTGCCATGTGGCACACATACATGCCCTAAGTATGCCTCAAGGCCCATAGGAATCAATGGCAATTACCGAATCGGTAAATACCGATTCGGTAATTACCGAATCTTAACGATTCGGTAATTGTTACCGAATAATTACCTACATGGTATTTACGGATTTGTAAATACCGAATCGGTAAAATTCGGTATTTACGATTCGGTAAATGCCATTTACCTACATATGGCCAAAAATGATCTAAGTTATGAAGTATATCTATCCCCAGTTATCTCATACGCTCTGACTCGCCCCCTCAATGTTCCTTGTCATTATCTCTGTTTTATTTAGGCTGATGGCATACCCTGATAATTGGTAAAATTCGGTATTTACGATTCGGTAAATGCCATTTACCTACATATGGCCAAAAATGATCTAAGATATGAAGTATATCTATCCCCAGTTATCTCACACGCTCTGACTCGCCCCCTCAATGTTCCTTGTCATTATCTCTGTTTTATTTAGGCTGATGGCATACCCTGATAATTCACCAAAAGCCATAAATAATTGCTTGAAGAGGTATTGGGACAATTTGTGTATAAAATTAAAACATCGGCAATCAGCGTATAATGACACATTTCTCATATAACCTTCAGCCTCAAACGCAACTATTTCTTCGGCTCTTCTCAATCGTTGTTCAAAAAGTTCAATAAATAGATCAAACAAAATGGGGGATAGAGGATAGCCTTGGTGAGTACCTTTTGCTATGAAGATTTCATAGAGTCTGTAAGACTCACACTTGCCTGGGTTATTATTGGGTTTTAATATCACCACTATATTTGCTTCTCTCCACTAACCGGGTGACTTTTGGCAATTCTGTATTATGCTATTATATACATTCCTCCATGCTGGAATAGTTTCAGAATTTATAATCCATAGACATCTGCCGGACCTCCGTCATGGCCCGTGGCCTTCCCCATCTTCATGTGAGCAAGAGCTGACCCTGTTTCCTCCTCAAAAAATTCGCTTATCAGCACATCTTGGAAAAATCAAATGAACACAGGGCAGATTTTTTGATGTTGCGGACGGTACAATAATAAGCAAAATCACTTAAATCTGGAATTTTTACATTTTATCTGTACACATGCTACAAAGAACAAATATAAATAGAAAGCAGTTTTAAAAGTGCTCTGGAGGTGATCTATGAGTGACTAATACTTAAAGTAAACATATACAGAAATGGCATGTTACAATTGAATACATTCAGTTTTGTTTTCAGTCCTGTTTAGTATCAGGTCCAGGCCTTTGCAGACTCTTTGAATAACACCTAATTACCAATTTTTCTCTGGAAAAGGTATCAACCCTAGGGTGATTTACCTGACTGCTGCTTTCCAACAGTGTTAAAGATCAGCCTTGTTTTCAGGGTTGAGCTGTGACATGTTTTGGTGCTTCAGACGGGGAGGAAGGAAAAAGTCTATAGCTGCGATTTAAAGATGTGTCAGAGCACATGGAGAGCCACAGGCAGTTCTCCTCAGGAGTTTCTCGCTCTGGTTTGGGCAGTATTTGTTTCTTACGGGTCTCCTTGCATGCTGTTTTATGGGGGCCGAAGCAGCAGCAATGCCTTCTAGGGTAAGGCTAGTCGAATGAAAAACATCCTCCATAGTCTCAGTCACCAACGCTGACAACACTGTGAAGTCTGGTAAGCACACACACAGTACATTGCCAATGAGGCCCCAAGTAGACTATATGATACCAATCCCACACTCTCTCTGTGCCTACAGTCAGTTTATAGTTGTAGCTCAGTTCTTACTGTGGATCGCGTTATTCAGTAATTCTGTCAAAGGTGGGTGTATTTGGCTAAACGTTAGCATTTGGTGCTAGAATACACACGAGGTAATTCACCAACTTGTGTTCTATAGTTTACAGTGGCGATAGCAAGTCAGGCGTACTACTGCACCCTGTGTATGACTTACGGCTTTGACGTTCCTCAATGGGCAGATGGAAACTTCCGAAAAAAGAATATCATGCGCTTCATTAAAATTAAATCAATTTGATTGTGACAGTTATACTTTGACTGACAGCGGATGGTTGTTATTCCTACTGTGTTAATTCTGCATTTCTTCTTCTCATCTGCAGCGTGACTCTCCACTTTTGGTACTTGGCCATCTCACTGCTGTCTCCTGACTGCATGATGTAGCATTGCACTCTCACTCTCCCAGTAGACTCGAGTCGGCCGTCCCGGGCTGCTTGGAAATAATTTGCCGTCGTGGCCAATAATTTAGCTCCTGTGCCCCCTGACAGAGTGGACGGCCTGGACAGGTCTGAGCATCATCACTCTTTACACATCGTGCTTTTGGTTTTGCTGCATTTCTTTTAGGTAACACATAAGTCAGAAATCTCTGCTTAGCCTAGTGTGCCGTCTGGCTGGTATTTTACTGATTTCTTTATGTTCCTGCATTCAGATATATAATAAAACAATTAACATTGCACCTACAGCAGTAGCACTTATGATGGTACCACCATTGGAGTCTTGTGCTTTTCTAACCTCAAAGTGTACTTGCCTGTATAACCAATTCATGATGATTGCAAACCTGCCTTTAGACTCTTACTGTGGTGCTGTATGTGTGGAAATGCACTGGCTTTTCACTTTTTTCAGCAAAAAATTGGAGTGATATTTGGCGCTGCACCCATTGGTTGGGATCCATCTGAATGACTTTCAAGCATGCTGAGGGTGTTGAAGCAGTTCGAGGAGAGGGCGTTGATCTGGTTGTTCATTGTGAGTGATGAGTCTAGTATGAGGCAGAGGTTTCGTGTGTGGTTCATCGGGGTAGGGAGATTTCTGAGGGAGCGTATGGAGGTTCCTTCCCTGTACTCAGGGACTATCATCTTTCCATAGGGGTTGACAAGAGAAGTGCAGTCGCACATGGATCTTTCTTTTCTTGTACTTAAGGACTACCATTCTCAATCATGTATGAATGCTTCCTATCCTGTACTAATGAACTACCATCCTCCCACAGTGGTTGACAAGAGATGTGCAGTCATGTATGGATGTTTCCTTCTCTGTACTTAAGGACTAACATCCTTCCACAGTGTTCAGCAGGAGATGTGCAGGCATGTATGGATGCTTCTTTCCCTGTACCCAAGAATTATTTAAGTGGCTTATAATTGTGTGCTGTTCATCCCACAGCACTCTGAGCGGCTCCCAGCTGCATGACACACTTTTCAAACACAATAAATTAACAATATGCCAATGTGATTGGAACACGTGACACTGGAGACCCCACAGTCAGTGATCTCTTGAAAAGAGCCCGTCAGTACTCCAACTAGCCAGTACTTCCTATGGTGTACAGCGAACAGTTTACACATGTTGTTAATCAGATTCTGCTTTTCTATGCCGTCCTGATAGTTCCTTCTGAAATGTACTATGTAGTCTTCTGCCCTCTTGGGGATAGCACCCGTGAAGTTTAAAGTCTAGCTTTGATCCAATCGGTATGCAGGCTTTAATTCTTAGCACCGTATTATTAACCCCTTTGCAGCGGCCGCGATTTTCCCGCTGTGCGGTAAACAAAAGAACTGGGCGGGCCGTGACGAACCCCGGCCGTCATCTGCACACGCCCACCGCGGGGCGTGACGGCTGGGGTTCGTCACCAGCATGGGAGGGGTTAATGTTAACAAGTGTCCTAAGAGAGCTGCATGTAACTAGGCAATATGTACTTTGTCCTAGGTAGGACAGCTTCCCCAAACTGCAACACCGTGAAGCATTTCTGGAGTATTAGCCTGAAAATAGAAGCATCTCATGAAACATATCAGAGGTATGCACTAATAATGATCTGCTCTTTACACCCTAACATCTCACAAACACAAACAGTAACTTTGACAATTGTTTGACGCACAGATTTACTCCTCCTTTCAGACTTTTTCCAGTGGTTGCTCTGACCTCTGACCATTTTCTTGTTAGGCTGTGGGTGGGCGATCACGAACCATCACCCTGGTGTCATTGATTGTGTCCCTTTGTTATATTATTTTGCCTTTAAATTTCAGTGTGAGCCAATGTCGTACATCATGCACACTCTTATTTCAGACATCAGTTGTTTTATGATTCAACACTGTATTTGTTTTTATATGATCTGTTCTAAAATGGTAATCTCCATGGGTAACATTAGTTATTGAGCCATTGTTCAAAACAGTAGAGTTTCGTGAGGTGTGACTTGGCCTCCGGGGTTTTCTCACTGAATTTTGATTTTCTTTACAAGAATCTCCTTAAGAGAGAATGATTGGCGTAATTCAGCCACGGCCAGTAGTGGGAGTACCTGCGGGCAGTGACGTGGGGAGGGGGGGGGGCAGGGTGGGGGGGTAGTAATGTAGGGATTACGGACTTTAACAGGTAAGTAAACATATCAATAAATAAAACGAATTTCGTTGCGCGCACTGCATCGCATTTGGGGATGCAGTGCACACAACGAAATTCTTTGTATTTATTTATATGTTTACTTACCGGTTAAAGTCCGTAATCCATACATTACTACCCCCCACCCTGCCCCTCCACCTCCCCACGTCACCGCCCTGCAGTTACACCTACCACCGGCCGTGGCTGGCGTAATTGTAAATGGTCCAGCAACTGTGTTATTAATCAGCTCAAAGAAGAACAAAATATACCTGTTTCTTGCACATCGAGGAAAAATATCAGTTTGCCTTTGAATGTTGAAATATAGTTGCAGGGCACCAGGCCACACACATTTTGACAACTAACCCTGTGCATTAAACAAATATTGACAAACCCAAAAGGTGGGGCCTTGACAAGGTGGCGTGAGAGTTCACAAATGGCATTTGGTAAATACAATCTCCCCAGTTATGAAAAGAGACCCCCTTCTCTCTTATATTTCATGAACTTCATTTATAAATACTCCAAGATCTCTCGATGTGCCCTATTAACACCGAGATTTTGCTGTCAAAGGACCAACTGCACGTGTGAAGAATGCTAATTTTAGTGGGTGAGGAGTTACATCCTTTTTATGTAGGCCATCTCTTTTGGAGAGCTCCCATGATATGTTAGTAAGTATTAATTACACAAGAACTCAGGGACCATTGGAACACTAAGCATGATTTCTACAAGAGTCTGAGCCTCACAGTCTTTTGATGTTTTGCTCAGCTGGACATGGATCAATGACTGTGTAAGGGGCATATTGCCAATGGATTCAAGTCAGCCTGGCTGATGAGGGGTGTTACCCCGAAACCGGACCCTGGATGCTTGTTTCCGCTCTAGGAAAGACCTGGCTTGGCAGTTCAGGCTGGACTGTTCTCATTAGGAACAGGGTCAAGACTGATTTACATATTGCTGGGTTTGAACTTGGGTGGCGAAGTGAGCTCAAGAACGATGATGGATTCAACCCAGATCTGTGACGAGTGTCTGAAAAGTTTCAGCGCTCAATCCATCATCTACTTGTGCTTGCTTTGTTCGCCCTAAGTTGGCTAGATATGCCCACACGTGCGACTCTTGCTCACTCTGCCACTAGATTCAAGATAGCCTGTCTGATGAGAGAGTGTTACCCCGAACCTGGTCCCAGGATGGTTGTTACTGGTCCAGGGAAGCCTAGCTTGGCAGTTTGGGCTACACTATTCCCATGAGGAATAGTGTCAAGAATGATTTGCATATGGCTGGGCCAAATAAAAGCCACCTGTGTGGGCGATTCCTGCACTATTTACAGCTTAATATTCTGTTACTAAGGAACTCACTCGCTGCCATGGTGACCCCTGTGAAGTTTAAGACTTCAGTCAGAAGCTTTGTTTTGGCGCTGCGTGGCACAAGCAAATTGTGCTCTGATGTTTTTTGCAATGTCCCTGCCCAGCACCTCAGAGATTCACGTGTGCCACAGGTTAATTTCTCAGGCTGCGGGCTGCTTTATTGTGTCAGAGGGTACTTCCTCAATCGAAACCTATTAAGCTTCAAGCTCACCCAGCCTCACGTGGAAGATCCATCGTCACTGCAGTTAATTTATCCAACGTGGTCAGTGACATGAGAGTGGGGCTGGGTGTCCCCTCCTCTGAGCCCTCTGGATTCTGGAGAGAGAGCATGTCAAAGGCTGTGACCGTCATGTTTGATACCAGCTCCCACACCAAAGTGATTCACCAGCAGCACTCTCCCTCTAGGTAACTTGATTTAGCAATAATGCCACGTTTTTCTGAATGTTGCACTCCTATTTATGCATTTGTTACATTATTGTTTAAAATCCACATTTTTTTTTCATGCTGCTTGTGCTCCTGTAGGCTGTTGTGTATGTGTGTGGCAGGGTTATACATAGTGCTATCTCTGGATCAGATCTCAGATAGGACCTGCCGCGCTGCTCTGAAGCTGCTGCGCAAACCTGTATCGTGGGCAAAAACAAGAACCATTGGTTGATTCGAAGTAATAGAACCACTCCCACATTTGAGACAGCCCCATGCCACTCTACCCACACAGCATTGGGGTCGGTGTGACAGAGAAGTAAACATGCATCGATTCAGGCCTGGCAAGTTTTTTTCCACCTTTGTTTCACAGCGGTACAGTACCCCAGAGTGACGCATTATAAGAAAATCCAAACCCTTAAAACTATTTTGACTTTATCATAAATTCCCTATAAGTATTTGCATTTCTATGTAGTGTTTTTATGAAACAGATAGGCCTCTTCTACAGTGCACTGAGTTGGTTGGTTAAAGCTGTCTGAGTTAGTTTAGTTCAGTTCAAAGAACTTTATTCGATTCACAAGAATCATAAAAGTGGTCCATACATATATAAAACAATTTAATATAAACTTTTTTAAATCTTCTATACAAAAATTGGGTGAGTTTATGTCAAAGTTCTCAGTTTTTAAAAACCAATTTTTGATAGAATACAACATTCCAACAAGTTAATTTTCCAGTAACAATTTATACCTTTTCCTAATTGACAGCGAAGTTCTAATGAAGTTGAGCACAGTACTACGAATTACAGTAGTGGACAAAGATCGTAGATAATTAAAACCTTCTTGATAGGAACAGGGGCAAATTTCCGTTAAAAGAGGCTTAAGAAAGAGTGCCCTAATATCTTTATAAAGTGTGCAAAACAGCATAAAGTGCAGAGTACTTTGTTGGGCTAGGTTATTACAAGGACAAGGAGTCAGTCTCTCACACCAACTCGCCTGTTTAGGAAAAGCCACGAGAAAGTGCAAAGTGCAGAGACGAAACCTAGTCAAGAGGAAACGAGCTTGTGTTTGTATAGTGAAACACAAATAGTTAGTTAAAACTATAGGTGAGTGCTTGTTATGGGGCATGATAAAGCGCTGTGTGGCCGAGGCTGAAGGCATAGACAGCTTCCCGCAGTGCCTGTCAGTGGGTCAAATAAAGGTGTTCAGACTGTCCAAGTTTTGGCCTCTCTGCAGAGAGATGTTCACATGTGTGCCTATTGTGATTTGTATCTTATATAGAAGTGTGTGAAGGAGTACTAAGCAGATGTCAAAATATTGATTGCATAAAAAGAAAAGTGTGTTTGAAGGTGAGGAAAGGTGGATAGGTGTGTGGTGAAGGGGGCCATACACGTAGTGCTTGCAGGACACAGTGAAAAACAAGAGGATGAGGAAAGAGATGATGTAATATATGCAGAATAAGGTTTTCAACAAGATGCGGAGAAACAGGGGTAATTTGTGGCTAATGGTGAAAGAATGCAAATGAAACCAGTGTGAAGAGAGAACAGGAGAGATCAGAAACTCCAAAGACCAGTAGCCCTTTGACAGATCTTTGTAACGGTTAATTACTGCTTACATTTACGTGCAAGGAAGTATCGCTCAGTGTCGCTCATTTGACAGTAGAATTTCACTCACACGCAGGTCCACTGGAATTATGCGGCAGGGGAGGGTCTTATTATGCAGAATGATTGAGTAAATTATGAGGCAAGAAAAGGCAAATTTTGCTGCATTATGCGGCACATTTTGAGATAGTACTCCTTCAGTATTTTGTAATTTATACGCTTGTTAACAGTGTGTGGGCATCTGTTGCACCTCGTTAGCACCAGCTTAACACCCAACTATAACAATAAACTACATGAAATTGACCAGTCAACCTTTACAAAGGGCCTTCCACTGGTCGGCAATGCGTGTTGTTGTGTTTTTACTAAAATTTGAACCCTTGGAGCTGGAAACAAAGTTTTTTTAATCTGCAGATTATGCAGCAGATGATGGATTATGTGGCAAATGCGGCAAATCCACAATTATGTGAAAATACCAGCACAATCACATAATTCCAGTGGTCCTGCTTATATGCACACTGACACCACCAACAAGTCACACTTAAGCAGTTTGAAAACTTGGCAGCTATGTTTATGGTGATCTGCAGCAGTTTTTAAGATCTCTTTGAGTTTCTTGTTGCTCAAATGGGTGTAATTTCTTATATTTATGTTTCCCTTGTCTTCATTACTTTATTTTTGCTTGCGAGTTAGTGTCAGTCATAGTCGTTGAATGTCACTCATACTTACACTGAAATTACGAAAATGTCACACATAAGCAATCTGAAACCTTGTCAGCTACGTATATGAAAATGAGTATCACGGATGTGGCTAGCAATAACCAACTGTTGTATGCCAATAGCACCAAGAAACCAACTAGGGCGTGAATGTTGTGCACTGCAAATACACGTTATATTAGTTATGTAAAGGAGGTGGTTAATTATCCCTGAATAAGAAGAAAACTATCTGAGGTCTTTTTTTATTATATTCAACATCATACTGGTTCTTGGATGGAGCAGTGGGGGCATTGAGATGGCTACATCCCATTATATTTTTAGATGAATGGACATAATGATGATAAAAGCTGGCATGGGCTAGGTGGAAAGAGTCTCAAGGCTGTTTTCAGGGTTTACTTCTGGGATAGTTGAGGACGAGCAGCCAGTAAGGGCAAGACTGGTCTCAAAGAACAGGTGCCTAATTATGAGTCAGCACTGTGGCAGTTGATTCCAGAAGAGAGGGAGAGGAAACGCGAGGAGGAAGCAGCGACACTGCTTAGAGGCAACAAGCGTGTATCCCTTTGTCCCCAGAGAGGAGAGGTTGTCACAATACCCACTGCTACGGTCCCAGATGGCCGTAGCCTCAGGCAAGTCCCACTCCTTGACTGTTTTTGTAGGTGGCGGGAAAAACAGAAGAAACACCGCCAATTGTAAACCTGAGGTGGGCACCTTCCTTTTGTTTGTTTGTATGTCCTTTTTTCCCTCTCATACGGTGACACAGTGACGGGTAGTAAGGCTACCTAGGATATAGATCAGAGACTGATCTATTTTTTTGTCTTCTTGTTTTCGTGTCTGTTTACTCCTTCGAGGGACAGAAAATCACCAGAGGCGATCTGGAACTGGACTGGGGTCAAGCAAGAAGAACCACCCTGACTGGAGGAGAAGGAGAAAGACTTTAGGTGGCTGACATCATTTTTTTTTGGTCAACCTTCGAGGCTAAAAACAATACACATATCTTATCAAATACCTAAAGACATTGGGCCTCTTGACTTCTCATATTTGGTAGACTTGACTTCCATATTGGTTAGAGACAGTGGGCAGGTCATCAGGGTGTAGGACAGTTCTGCAAAAGGGCACATACAACAGTCACAAACCCAAACTCAGATTCAGTAACTTGTTACTGAGTAGCAATTTGTAGTTTGTGCATAAGAAAGTGCATTTTTGCGATTACAATTGCCTGATTCTACGAATCGTGTAATTTGCGAGCACACACATGCTTCGTATATCTGGCCCAAAGTATGTGCAGTTGTAGCTTTGCTTATAAAAGAAATAATGTATTTGTGTAATCCCCACTTGAGGTACTCTAGCAACAATTGTCTCCCAACCCCTATCCCTCCACGCAAGGTGCAATGCTCTATTTCTTCCTAGCTAGGTTTGTGCGTTATAAATACCAGTGCATACATATGTAAGTCAAAAGGCCATGTTCACATATAGACAGAGGCTAAGTGATGCAGATTGCATAAGCTCTCACATAAAATGTGAAGCTGCCAAGAATTTAAACTTTTGTGGTTCCATCCAAAAAGCAGCATAGCAATGCCACCCTTGAGAGTTTTCTCTTGATTGCACAGGTGTCCCAAATGTGAAGTACGATAATAAATTGCCAAACAGGGTGACTGCACATTTCGGTCTGTCAGTATATGATGAAAATAATATAATCCACATGATTAAGTCACAAACTGCGTATGTTTGACTGGCTAGTACATCAGTGGTCTAAATCTTTAATTCAAGAACAGCAGTCTCTCTCCCGGCAGGACTCCAGGCCAGGCTCCAGATTCCACTATAACATCGGTGCGGCTTAGCCTCCTCTGAGGCTGTAAGAATCAAACAGATCCAATTCCAACCTCAGCCAAGTTTAGTAAACACTGTCTGCCAGCAGCTGTGCGCCCACAGACCAGATGACTCAAGAAGTAAACCACAGAGCTGTGAAAATTTACAGAGCGTCTGGTCATAGCAGTGCCATCAATTTCAACCTTAGCTAAGGATACTTCATTTTACTGCTTAGATTTAAATGCATCTGAGTGTTAGTTTGTCATAATCAAAAGACCCTTTGAGGAGAAGAAAGAATTGCATATATTTTCTGATTTATTGTGATTATTTTTGTTTTCCATATTCAAACTTGGGTTTTCCATGGCCTTACCAACAGATGTCCCCGCTAAGTACATATAGGTTGAATCATTGGCTTCTCTCCATGGCTTGCTAAACAGCCCTCATTTGCTTGTTAAAGGGCCCATAAGGCTTCTGATTATATTTTATCAGCAATATATTTTACACACAAATTTGGAACAGGTGTGCTGTCCTCATTAATACAATGTCTTCATCTTCGCCTACCTCAAATCTATTAACTATTAATCAGGGGTGGTTAGAAAAAGGAACTGTCTGAATTATAGGTTTCAATCTTAGAATTTTGTGATGTTCATGTCAGTGTGTCGCCCATTTGATGTATGTGAGAAATGGGTTCCGCTCATTTAATCGCCATCGATTATTAACTTTTTAGATCACCTGGTTTATGGACTTCTCAATACCTGAGTCTCACTAACTGTACACTCTGTTAGAATTCTTTGGGGGTGCTCACCATCAGTGTCTCCCTTTTATGATATGGCCCACTGCTGCCCAACTAGGTTAAGAGGCTCTTAGCTTGTTGAAAGTAAACACATGCACACACACATGTGCATACGTGCACGGTATCACTCAGTCTGATACCTGCTCACAGGTAGCCTATCGCAGCAGTATTGTTCAAGGATATGTGACAATCTAGGCAAAGCTTATAATAGGATTGTGCATTAATATTAGGAGTATGCACATTTGTAGTGATTATTGAAAAGTCTATGTTCTTCACTTTATTGTATACTACGGGTGAACTTTACACCAAACTACAGAGTTGCCGCAATTAGGCCTAGAGACTTAGGGCCTGAGTATGATATTGACAGATAGCATACTTTGTCACAAACGTGATGGCTATCCCATCCACCATATTACAAGTTTCATAGGATATAATGGAATTGTAATACGTTGGACGTCATATCCGTCACGTTTGTGACGGAGTTACTCTGTCGCCAAGATCGCTTTCAGGCCCTTAGTTGATGCACCAAGTGCTATGGTAAAGCACAACCCAAATCCAGATTTGACAATAATTTTTGCATAACAGCAAGCCCTGTGGCAAGTTAAGATTCGTCATTTGTATCTAATTCAGCTTCTAATGCAGGCTTTTGTTCCCCCTGCTGGGGCAAGTTCATTACTCTGCTGGCCAGCTTTAGAATAACATGTCTCCCCACACTAGAGGACCATTAGTTAAAAATTAGGCCTGTTCCTGGAGAGGAAAGGATGGGAATTGGCATGTGCTAATTGCACTGCATCTGGACTGTGAAGGCTCAAACCCAGAGAAACAAAGGAGAAATGCCAGACATCTGGAGTCATTCACAGGAGTGGCTGTTCTTTGATGTTTTGCAAGGAAGGGAGCAGACACCTATTGCAGTTAGTGACTGGGCTTAGACACTCATAGAAGTTCTTTCAGTTGATACCGCTGTCTTGGGAATTTCCAAACGCTGTGCAGTAGAGTTGAGGTAGTGATAGAGCGATGATATATAACCCTAGGATTTAGCCGAGGGACCTAGTTTCCAGAAAACATCCCACCCCATCTATAATCCCCAGGCATAAAATCTGCTATTTCTGGATGACCACCACAGATTTTTTGCCTTTTTCTGGATCCCATTTTTGATGGATTTTGAACTGTCCAGGCCCCGGTGTATGGGTTTGGACCCTTTAAACATGATTAAATTGGAATACCCATGATTGATATTATTAACTTGCATATGAGTCACTAGTGCATGGTGTAAAAATGCACCCAGAGTCTGTAATTTAAATGCCACCAGTGGACTGCAGCACCTTTTGTGCCATCTACAGGGTTGGTGTGTAAAACATGACTTCAGGCCAACATGTGGCGTGAACGGCACCTCTAAGTACACATTGTTGCCCACAAGGGAGGGTGCCTGATATTTAAAAGTGAACTTGTGCACAATTAAAATTGGCATGTTTCTCAAGTGAAGAAATATTAAAAACATTTAACTAAAAGCTCATGAAGGCTAATTTGCATTAGCCAGCCACTGTCAGTAGCTGCCTAGCTAGTGCTTGACCTCAATGACCTGACAAAACTTCTCCCAGCGATTAAATGTAATGGGCCAACCCTGTGTCCCTCAGAATCTGGGTATAGTTGATAAGTACTACAATGTGTTCCAGTGGGTCATTCAGTTGCTTAGCCTAAATGACAATAAACCAGTTACAAATCTAATTTATCAGTGAAGTTACATTTTTAAGAAATATTAAAAACATTTAACTAAAAGCTCATGAAGGCTAATTTGCATTAGCCAGCCACTGTCAGTAGCTGCCTAGCTAGTGCTTGACCTCAATGACCTGACAAAACTTCTCCCAGCGATTAAATGTAATGGGCCAACCCTGTGTCCCTCAGAATCTGGGTATAGTTGATAAGTACTACAATGTGTTCCAGTGGGTCATTCAGTTGCTTAGCCTAAATGACAATAAACCAGAGTCCATCCAAAACATTGTATTACTCTATTCTGAAGTATAAGTCAAACCACACCAAACACAAGACACACTTAATATGTATTATATTTATATATCATTTGAATGTAGTATGTTATATGAGGCTGTTACACAATTAAATCACAGGACAAATAACATGAATCAAAGGACTGATATGATATAAAGTGTGACAATATGCAATACATATTTACAAGAAATTACAAATTCAAAAAAAAAATCAAGCCATAAATGAAAACCCATCCTACTTCAAAATATGTAATTCAAATTCCATCCTTTTTTAACCTTGATATTAACGCATAGGGTGAAGTGACTCAAGATGTGAATTGGTTAAGCATCAATGTTCCGACCCAGGATGTGTGTGTTTATGTATGAACATCACAAGGGGTCTTCCTCACGACAGGTATACACCCTGTAGACAGCCTATGTGAAAGAGGAGAGGTAATCTAGAATGAGTATGGAGTGTGTATACAATAAATGCTATTAACAAGAATGGGGGGCCTTTAGGTGACTCACCAAAGGGAATGAAATCGCGATCCAGTACACCTTCAGTTTTGCTCTGTTGGAGGATTTTGAGCTCCATAAAAAACACCAAGTCAGAATGTAAAATCTTTGACCAGCTTGGTATATCTGACCTGCGCTCCATTGTGGTTGGTCTGATATTGCACCTAGGCCCCTGTCGACTGCGTCCATAAATTATCATTACTGCTTAATGGTATTTAGCACTATTTTCCATGAAATATTTTAATATGTATATCCCTTGTTCTCCTTATTGCGTTTTTGTCAATTTAGTGACATTTTTTAAATTAAAATATACTCTATTTTTTATTTCAATATGGGATTTCTATTTTTTTTACATATAAAGTTTTATATAGCTTGAACATGATCTATGAGTGTATCTGAGCTCTTTACAGATGAAAATAAATAAGAAAGAAGAGAACAACCACAACATAATCAAGAGATGTACAAACTGTGTAGAGTCCCAAATTAAGGAAAGTTACCTTCCTAGGACAAGTTAACTGGACAATAGACATGATCCAACAAACAGGTAATAATCAAGGGTGAAGATCTAGAGTCAAAATGTGTGAGCTAAAGCAGAAATTTGTTTATAAGTAGTATTTTAAATTCTTTTTTTAAAAGATGCAGTAGAGGGGATCAGTCTGATTTCAGGAGGCAGGGAGTTGCAAATTTTCAGGTCAATACCGATTATAAAATCAGTCAATATATCTGCTGTGGCCCTGTGTTGCATTCATTGGTGTACTGCTTCACCTAATTTTATGTCCATTGCCAACCTGTGGGAGCAGGGCAAGCCTTTATGTAACCCTAAACCAATTCTGGTCAGTTCCTCTGCTCCCACTGTGTTTGGTGCTAGCATGACATAAGGTTAAATTGGTCGTTTACAATTGCACTTCCACACTGCATTGGCAGGCCGGGAGGCATGTTTTATAATGCTACTCTGGTGGGTGGCACAATAAGTGTTGCAGACTATAAGTAGCATTTTATTTACAGGCTCTGGGTACAGGTGGAACCAGATACTAAGGACTTACAAGTACATTAAATGTGGCAAGTAGGGGTATGCTAATTCTAACATATTTAGAGAGGAGAGTTTAGCTGAAGTAAAGTGTGCAGTCCTGTGTCCAGTAAACATGTGTTTAGCAATCTGATGGAATACCAAGCAAAAGTTGATCATTTCCAACATATCCCAATCTCAACCTTTTGTAGTGAGTGAGGGACTCAACAAATTATCAATGTTTTGGAACATAGGCAATTTCCATCTATAGATAGCAGCCATCGTCTTTTGTTGATGGGTCTGAAACTGTTGCTAGGGTAAACAATTAAAAATCACAAATGGTAGCAGAAAACCAAGAAGCAGACAAAGAACTTCGTTCCTTTGGTCATCCATCTCCCCTCCCAGAACGAATGATCAACTTGAGTTTCATACCTTTGTCCACCCAGATTATGGTTGGATGCTTGAACTCATTGCTTGACTGGTTGGGACTGGCACTAGAAATGTGCAAACATATATATTACGATCAGCCTTAGGATGGGCTAACAAATATCAGAGGTGGGATAATATTTGCCTACTTTTTGATTAGTAAAATCAGGACTCTCCTTCAATACTATCTAGGAGAATCTACAATTTTATTACAAGATAGAAGCTTTAGCACTTGTGCAAAGGCTACATGCTCTGTGGGTTTGCAATAGAAAGATTTAAATGTGGATACCCGTGACCAATCTGTAATTCTCACAATAGTCTATATATATCTTGCCGATTGAGCCCCAAAACAATCCTTTTGTCCACTTCTGCCATGACCAGTATACTTATAATTCATTGACTAAGGATAGTAGAAGCACAGGGTTAAATGGCTTTTAGAGAGTTTAAAAAATGTTGTAGACCAAATGTCCTCAAACTCTGTTTTACATATACATATAGCTTGAAACATCTGGCCATACATAACTTAGGTTGTAGAGGAAAGGCAGAAAACTCAATGGAAGTAAAGGCATTTTTGGTGGGTCTTGATAGTCTTAAATAACACCTACACGAGAAAAATTGTATGGCAGAAATATCTTGAGCTCTTTAATAGTTTACGAAATAGTGGGTACTCCCCAGCCTTTTTACCTTTAATTAGCTACATGTGGTATCCCATGTTTCTTTTGGGCCCTTGTTGTAACTTTCATCCATGATACTCTAATATAAGTGTAAGATGATTCCAAAAGGCCGCGCAGCCTGTGAGTACCCCCGAAAGGCTCCATGCCACCAGAGTATGCTTGCTCTCCAAAATCAGGTTTGAAACCACCACAGAGATTTCCTCAACAGCCGAGGTAAGGATAGAATAAGAATTGGATAATTGACTGACAACTTTAGGAGTCAAGGGAACCAAGGCAGTGCCATCCACAATGGAGTTATTTTTTTTAATTAATTTTAAAAGTTTTATATAGCGCTGGCTAGACCCAGAGGCATCAGAGCGCTTTACATAAGGTTCCACAGAAATTATAAAATTACTTCAGTTACACGTTACATCAGTTATTAGAAAAACATTTCAAGAGTGTAGAAGACGAAATAAATGGAGTTTAGAAGGGTTAGGGGATGGGGTAAAGGGGTAGGAGTTAGATAGAATGGAGAGACGAAGGAGGGTCTGTCCAAAGTCCGGCTTGGTAGGTGATGACCGAGGGCGAAGTCCACAGTCCATCTCCTCTTTAGCTATCAGGTAGCTCCACCAGGCATCAGCTAAACAGCTAGGTCTCAACGGGAAAACAATTAAAGAGCATAAGCAGCCGTGGGGAAGAAACGAGACAAATGTCAGAAGTCCCGCTGGGTACGTGACGGCCATGGCGGTGTGCCTGAGCCAATGTCCCCTATAGCTGTCAGTGCTGCTCCAACGGGAATCGGCCATGTATGTGTTTCAGGTTCCACCAGAATAGAGAGAGGAACATAAGGTGATCCAAAGTCAAGACCCGAGATGGGTAGGGGGTAGGGAGGAGGGGGAGGTGGGAAGTAAGGTCAGGAGAGACATCGGTACTGGTTTTACCAGAGAGAGCCTTCCACAACGTTCTCCAGCTGGCCACTGGGACAAAGATGGTGAGAGGAGAGGAGGGGAAGGGACAGACTCCAGGTTCAGAGCTCCTTGTGGTAAAAAGTCTCCCCTGGCGGCCATCTTAAGGTCAGGCAATGAGTGCAAACCCCTCTGGGTCCCCACATCCGGATCCTTTTCAAGGATCGCTAAGACACTTCCTGGGGCCCTGCTATTACTGCTTTCCCTCCTCAGGGTGCCCCGCGCCATACCTGAAAATGGGAGGGTTGACCGCCATTTTGGAGTCAGTCGGGCACCTCAGGGTCTCCTTCCGTCTCAGTCTCCCTTCAGATCTTGGGTCCCTCATTGCACCAGCACTGTAGCTATCAGGCATCGTATTCACGGTGGACGTGGTGGCTGCCCCAGACACGGAAAGGAAATAAAAAATAAAAAACAAACACCTCAGGGACCAGGAGGAAGAAGGCAGGGGCAGCACCGCGCAATTGCAGGACAGCACAGTAGGAGCCATTCAGAAGAGCAGCAGTGCACCGGGTCCGATCCTGCGCACTGATTTAAATGCAGCCAATGTGAGGGGGCTCTCTTCACCACTGGTGCCCTCTGACGCAACCACTGCAGACGGCGGCACCCTTCACCTGGCAGTCCGGCCACTCCTCCCTTTCCACACGATTCCCAGCTCGCTGCCCTACCGGCACAGTGTCAGGGTGGTTGAGCTTCGAGGCTCTCTTGTTCCCGCGGCAGCAGCGCTGCCATCAGTCCGCTTCACTCTGCTCGCCTGCAGTTACCAATGTGATCTCTGCCAACTGTCTGTGGATGTGGGAAACACACCTTGGAGTCATGACAAATGGTGAATTATGCTGCAGAAAAGCAACCTTGGCAAGAGCATCAGGATCTGGTACTCAGCTGTAAAATCATCACAACTGGGCTGTCAAATGAGATGCAAAGAGGTCTACACTGAAATGACACCATGTCTTGTTGAGAGTCTGAAATACTTGACGATCCAGACACCACTTGGTGCTGTCCTGTGTGGTCCTTTTATACCAATTTACTTCTGCAATGTTCAGGGCTTGATGATATTCTGCCACCAGAGATATTTTTCTTTGTAGAAAAGAGTCCCTAAGTAAGCTGGTTAGCCCCATCAATAGCTTTGACCTTTTTCCTCAAATTAGTTTACATACTTGATTGCTCTAATGTTGGTGTTGGAATGGGTGAATATGATGTTAATTAATGTCATGATATGTGGAGGCCTGACAGTGACAATATCAGTAAATTCAATGTGCACATATACCGCTGGCCTGTGCCCACATAACCACATGAATGCCCGTCAATGCAATGTCCATGTAGACCGTAACTTGTGCCAGCACAGCTGCATCGACATCAGCAATAATGATACCAATGTATGTAATAAATCATGCTCATACGAAAATGTTATTGTTACCAATATGAAAAATGTCAATGTACGTTCAGATCAAAGCAAACTAATCAGTAGCAGTAAGAACCATGTCAATGTACAAGAGAACAACGGTATGAGTAATGTTGATAACATTTATACCAGTGGCTGCCATATTATTCTTAGGAGTTCCAATAAACTCACATCATTGCTGTCGGATTCACTATAAGGTGACCTCCCCATCAACATTGAGTCAGCGATATGTGGTCAGGCAGGTCCTGTGAACCGCACCCATGCCAATCGAATAACAGATCCAGTTGGGTCTCCCATAAACTAAAGGCAAACACACGCCCAAGGAAAATTCTGATCGATTCCACAGATAGATAGTGGCACCACAATCAAGCCGGAGGTAATTATCCCCCATGAAATAAGTTTAGCCAAAGGCTCACGTTCCCCGGAAATTCCACATGTAGATAGGTACACTCAACCAATCAGGACATGACATGCACGGCACACATAGTGATCTTGCGCTCCTAATGCCGGACATCTGGACATATACATACTGGCCCACATTAGCTCTCCCCAAGGTCAGAGCCATCTGTTTCCTTATAGATTCACACATTCAATTGATTTATGACTAAGATGCACTTTAGGAATGTAGAGATAATTTTACAGTACCTCATGAACTGTATAAATTGCCGGCCAAAACTTTTTACATCGAGAGATTTTGAGCAGACGCACTCTGTCCAGGCTCTCCTGGCCACAAGGTTTAATTAAACCAATTTGTTCTTGTTATACCAAATTCCTCTTGTCTTTTCATTTACTTAAGGTAAATTCATATCCGAGCAACATTGCCATGCAAATAAGGTTCATACATTTGACCCTGTGTTTTTTCAAAGTTCTGGATTGCAAAGGAGCCTGAAAAACTCTCTGAACAATGTATGTGCATTAAGGATTCCTTCCTGGACCATACTCCTCCAGTGAAGTAACTGCCAAATAGTGCACCCCAGCCCATAGACTTACATCTGACTCTAAGACAAGATCTAGGGATGTAGTGAAGATGGCTCACCCATTCCATGTGGCTACATGATGTAGCCACCAACTGAATGCCTCTTTTGACTCCTGATCTGAATAGACTGGTTTTAAGTATTCTACACCACTTTGAAGGTGCCTTATCTTCATGCGGGGTAGAACCCTGTAATAAAGGAGTCCAGAAACATTGCCTGAAATGAGGTTGAAAGCAGGCCCATGATCCTTGCCATCTTGTGGAGAGAAATCTGATATTGTGACATCTTGACCTACAACTCCTTCTTTATCACCTTAAAATGTGCTTCTGGTAATAAAAAGTGTTGCAATCCATCAGAAACCTAGTAATTCCACCCTTCTTGAGGGCACCAACTCAGAATTTCATATATTGATAATGAAGCTCAATGACTGAGTCAACTCTATGGCCCCCTGCACATGCTTCGCTAATCTCCCTCTCTCACGGCACAGGAATATGATATCATCCAGGCACACCACCATTCTCAGTCCCTGTGCTCTGAGGGTGGTAAAGCACCATGGAGTGGAGGGTAGACCGAATGGAAGGGACTTGAATATGAACACCTGTTCTTGCCACCACAACTACAGGTTCTTCTTCTGCTCCTGACATCTTAGCACTGTCAGGTAGGTGTCTTTTAAATCCAGACCAGCATGCAGTCCCCTGGAAGATGGTTGTCTCAATTTTGAAATGGCTGAAATACGCAAATTGTTTAAGCTATCTCAAATGCATTATTGGCATATGTTTTGTGTTCTACTTCTGCACCCCAAAGACATTTCTTACAAAACACTAAGGGTGCAATTGACATGGTTCTGCAGGCTACTTCTGCAGAAACTTCTGTACCTATGCAGTGACCAGATTCTAGTCTTCCTGAGAAAAATGTATTGGCAAACACCATCTGGTTTGTAATGGGGCACCCTTTCCCTAGTAAATAATGCAATTTAGATAGAAGTGCACTGGGTTCCTACTATCCAGGTCCCCAGCGTCAGATCTCTTTCCATAAAACTGTACAATTGTTCCCCCAACTAGAAATATCTTTGGCACCCATGTAAATCCCTAGTAAATGTTACCCTTGGCACATAGGGCATGGATGCTAAAGAGGGTCCCTAATGGCTGCAGCATGTATTGCGCCACTCTGAGGGACCACCCACCACACTCATGCAAACTTCCATTGCAGGCTGCATGACATCCATACAAAAGTGTGACACGACATGACACACCTCCTGTGTGCCATGCCTGCAGACTCTGCATGCAGTGTATGTAAGTCACCCCTACAACAGGACTTACAGCTCTAAGGCAGGGTACGTTTTATTACATACGAGGGCATATCTGCATGAGCAGATATTCCCCTGTGATGCCCAGGAGGATTCTTGGACATTGCCAGTGAACAGGGAGGCCATCTTAAGTATATGTACTGGTCACTAGTAATTACGAGTTTCCCGGCTACATGATGGCTTCACTGAAACCAAAGATGTTTGGTATCAAACATCTTGTAATATTAAACTCACACTGATTTCAGGGATGGATTTATTAATACATGCACCCAGAGGGTACCTTAGCGGTACCCCCTGAAAACCTACCAACCTCTAGTGTGCTGGCTGACTGGTGTAGATCATCCTGCTGCCATATGCTGCTTTCTGACCCCCTTCAGGTGAGAACCCATGCTATCTGACAGTTGAAACAATGCATGCTCCTTCCGGGGGTGTTGTCACCTCCTCCAATCAGGATGGCTAAAAATCAGCATAACAAGGTAGAAGGCTTCAAAGTCCTCTGCTGCACTGATATGCAACCTAGGCTTCCCCAGACAGGGGAAATGCCACCCTCTACCCTGGGCCAATTTGACACTTGGACAGGTGGGAAAATTAGCTATTCAGGAGGTGTGTTTACTATCAGGCCTGTTCCACCCCCAAGGTGGGCTACCTGATATAAAGACAAAAAACAGATTTCCACCATCTTGGTTTTTGTTGGAGTTAGTTGCTGGGTCATGGTTATCCCCACTACCCACAGTAAGTGGTCATATAGGGGTTGTAGTCACCCTAAAGGCGAGTAGCCAATTAACTACCACCTGCCACTCCCCTTAACATCCCTAAATTGAGTATTTAGGTGGCACCCGTGATGCCAGGAACTCAGATTTGATAGACCAAGAACAAGATAACAAGGAGGAGCCAGGAACATGAGAACTGACACTTGCTGTGGACTTTTTAGTGCCAAACCCTGGCTCCATCAGTCTTGACAATTGTCAAGAAATCAACTCACCCTGCAGCTGCCAAGATTACTGATAGACTGCCATCCCTTTGCAAATTGCCAGCAATCTCCATGGTGTGAGGCTCACCTGGGGTTTCCGCAAGGGAGAAGTGGAAGGAAAAGAAGCTGGATCCCAACTTCCCTCACCCACCTCCTTCGTCCTACAAAGTCAAAGCAAAGGAGGAGAAGGTGGGGAAGAGGGGAACAAAACAAAGAAAGGGAGATGGAGTAGAATCCAAGGGTCCATCCCTACCCTAATGGGTAAAAGTACAAAAGATAAGTAAGTCCCTAGAACTAAGAGAGTGCTATATTGGAACCTGAGTCTAGTGCAGGAGTAATACCTGCTGAAAATTCTTTTTGTAGTACAAAGGAAGATATGAACAACTAGAACTCAAGACTGACACAGTGGTATCTAAAAGGTAGAAGCATGCAGGTTAATCATTAGGACTGCAGAATGTAAGCATTAAATAATGATAAGTGTGAACAATAACAACCTTAACGGAGACCACCATCTGGATTCATTAGACCCACAAACATATACTATCCTGAAAAACTAGGAAAAAAACAAAACACTTATTTTCCTAGACAGGATAAAAAAAGAGACAAAGGTTACACAAAAAGATGCTGGGACAGGATAGGATAACCAAGTAATTCACAAATAATTAACTGATACCATTCTCTTATTTCACCGCATAAGAGCATGCAGCAAACAATCAAGGCGGAGAACTACCTCGACACTACTGAAGAAATCAGATAAGTATTATTCAAAACGGTTAGTTATGTATAATCCTACCGGAGGCTGGCAGCTAGGATTCTTTA